>NC_134081.1:122320831-122363331 GCF_000715075.1 Nicotiana tabacum
GGCTTTCACTGCCCTTAGAGAAGAAGAGAAGAAAATCCCTAGAGTAAGGGAAGGGAAGTGCTAAAGGGCGGGCATGCTCGACTGAAAGGAGAGGAAAGCTTCTTCACTTTCGGCACGGGCGCGGACTCCGCGATCTCTGGGTCGCCGAGGTTCCTTTTCTTCCGCCTCTTAAGATCCGCTATCTCTATGATTTGATCTTTCGCGTATCGGCCCCATACTTCTTTGATCTCCCTTTCTCCTGACGTAAGAAAGTGACACAGGCTTGGCCAGCTTTTTTCAAACTTGACGGTCAACTTCCCTGCTACTTCCGTAAATACGCCTTGGATGAGCCTAACAGCCGTGTACCTGGAAGCACTTTTGTTTTCAACCGCCAAATGGTAAGGGAAGGCGCCATCCCTCCTTTCTCTCGCAATCACAATAGCCATACAGTCGAATAGTTGAGTTAGATGGGGGATAACGGTCGAACTATCAAAGAGGTCCGCTACCAAAGAATTAGGAGTTATAACATTCATAAAAGAAAGAAAAAACCAATATAGGAACTTTAACTAAGAAAGAATAAGAAGAATTGCTTAAGTAAGGTAGTCGCTTCTTTTTTTCGGTATACCGCAGAGCGAATGAACATAAATCTTTCCGAATATCATGAATATCCTTCGCCCCTTATCTCCTCATCTTCCTATTTATAAGCCACAGCTTACTTCGACCTTTGAGTTTGAGGAGAAAAACCCCTCCTTCTGCCGAGGTCATACATCATACAACAGGCCCGAATTGAAGCCGAAGACCTATTCGAGGTCAAGGTCGATATTTTCAGGGTCATGTCTGGCCTTGATCCAGAAGGAGATTGGCTGGGACGGGGAGCTCGGGCCCTCGAGAATCCGCGTACCGCCACGGGAGAGCATTCCTTGGAGAAACTCCATACCCTTCTTTCGGATCTCGAATCGAGGGGAGTAAATTCCGAGTCCTTCTCTCAATTAAAAGGGAAGGTACCCCTGCGAAGGGGTGGGGACGAACACTCTACCACATAGTGGAGTGGATAGCTAGGACTACTAAAATGGAGATCGTGTACAACAACAATCCTATATTTGATGTCGATTCATCCACACTTCCATTCCTTGTAGAGGAAGGCTAACTGCTTGCTGGCTGGGAGCTGTATGAGCGGTAACGTCCACGTACGGCTCCGTGAGAAGGGCGGTGGACAGAAATGGCCTTATTGTACCTCACTCTCGTCTTCAATGGGGTCTGCTCTTTCTTTTTTGGGAGAGTATGCCAATATGATCTTAATGAGGTGCGGGGCTTTGCATCTGACATTCGTTGGGCTTCTCTCTTCTGGAGCTTGCGCCCCAGCGTTTTTGTGCAATAAACCCCTCCGGCCGAAGACTAGTGGTAGGTGGTCCTGCGGAGCTTTCGAAAAAGGGTAGCCTTGTGTGTAAGCACAGCAATGAACCGCGACGAACCCTAAGACGACCTATCTAAGATTAGGGGGGATCCTCAGTAGTGGTGACCCTTTCACTCTTCCACGGACTGATACATGTACCGAATGCTCATACGGGAAAGTTGACTCCTGGGTCTGGAACCTGGGGGGTTGCTCCGAGAAATCCTTTCTTTCTCATCCACTCAGGGGGTGCGGACACACCTACACGGATTACAGGTGACAGTTACAAGAATGGCGGGGAAGTTAACAGTACCTGACGACATTCAGGGATGGATGTAGACCCATCGGGTAGGGATAATCATTCCGGTCCTGGGAGAAGTGGCGACCATTCTCAAGAACCAAAAAGATTGAGCTGAGGGAAGCCCTATGAGTCACTGAAACGACGGAAGGAGTGCCCTTTTTCTATCAATAGAGGGAGCAAAAAACGGGCTTTGCTCCCCTTTACAATATGAAGAAAGAAATAAGGGTCGAAGTTTAGACCGCTCACAGTAGTTCTACCTATAGAAAGGATCATGAAAGAGGCTATCAGAATGGTACTCGAATCCATTTACGATCTCGAGTTTCCAGACACATCGCACTTCCGCTCGGGTCAAGGCTTCCACTCCGTCCTAAGACGGATCAAAGAAGAGTAGGGAACCTCTCGCTGGTTTTTGTAATTCGACATTAGGAAGTGTTTTCACACCATCGACCGACATCGACTCATCCTAATCTTTAAGGAAGAGATCGACGATCCCAAGTTCTTTTACCCCATTCAGAAAGTCTTTTCCGCCGGACGACTCGTAGGAGGTGAGAAGGGCCCTTACTCCGTCCCACACAGTGTATTACTATCGGCCCTACCAGGCAACATCTACCTACACAAGCTCGATCAGGAGATAGGGAGGATCCGACAGAAGTACGAAATTCCGATTGTTCAGAGAATAAGATCGGTTCTATTAAGAACAGGTCGTATTGATGACCAAGAAAAGTCTTCCGAAGAAGCAAGCTTCAACGCTCCCCAAGACAACAGAGCCATCATTGTGGGGAAGTTAAAGAGCATCCAACGCAAAGCGGCCTTTCATTCCCTTGTTTCGTCGTGGCACACCCCCCCCCACAAGCACCCCCCGGCTCAGGGGGGACCAGAAAACGCCTTTCGTTTTCCACCCTTCGTCGGCCTTTGCCGCCTTCCTTAACAAGCCCTCGAGCCTCCTTTACGCTGCCTTCTTCATAAAAGCCGCCGGGTTTACCCGGAAGTTCGAATTCTATGGTAGAGAACGCTGTAATAATAATTGGGCCATGAGAGACTCTTTTAAGTATTGCAAAAGAAAGGGCCCACTGATAGAGCTGGGCGGGGAGGCGATACTTGTTATCAGGTCAGAGAGAGGCCTGGCCCGTAAGATGGCCCCCTTAAAAACCTATTACTTAATAAGGATTTGTTACGCGCGATATGCCGACGACTTACTACTGGGAATCGTGGGTTCCGTCGAGCTTCTCATAGAAATACAAAAACGTATCGCCCACTTCCTACAATCTGGCTTGAACCTTTAGGTAGACTCTGCGGGATCAATCCCCTATTTCAGGGACATCTGTGTTAGGTAGGCCCAGGGATCACTGATTAGTCGAATGAGCCCATCTCTCTGGCCTATCATTTGTTGGTCGATCCGGCTGGCGGCTCCTGCATCTCCTGCCTCTCTATGGGGGCCCCTTTTTTTAGACTAGTTTGCTGCTAGGAGTCCCTAGAGTCGAATTAATAATCAATAGAAGTCCCAATAGAAGTTTACTGACCTGGCTCTTCAATCGACGATCTACTGCTCCCTCTTAATAGCAGATGCCCATGCTTTGATTCGAAAGCCCTAGCCAGTGATGAATCCCCAGGTATTTAGTGTCTGGTTCGATAGGACCAGGAAGAGAGGACTCTTTTTTTCCTCCTCCCTTCAGTCCAGTTTGAACCCGTCCCAACAACGAACACCTTCCTACTGCAAGGTGAGGCTCTGCCCTTCCCCTAGAATCCACTCCGGGTCGGAGGAGCAACTAGTCAAACTTCTTGAGCAGCCGAGATATTGAACAATGAACATTTGAAACAATTCCTTGCCTCACCCTGAGATGAGAGCGAAGGTCGATTTGACTCGAATCCTGGACCTGATCTTGAATCCTACACCGGTTAATGATGCGATGGGGGAAGTTTTTCTTTTTTCATCAATGCTAGCCCAGTCGAGGCTCGTCCATGCCCAATCCCGATGGGCCTTCGATTTGCCCCTACCCTAGCTCTATAATCCACCCGTCTTCCCTAGTCCCTGAAAGCCCTCCGGGGGCCTAGCCCTCTTTCTCCACTCGAGTCTGAAGTTTAGCAGCTTTCATCGTTGACGAACACCTGCGCTAATAAGACAAAGAAATGGAGAGTCTATGCCTTGAATGAATCAGTAACAACGGATTAGTGGAATGAGGGATCAAGAGACGGATAGGGAGGGAATGGCCTATCAATCATTGGTTGACCTTCCCTTGAACCAGTCACGGAGCTCTCAACTGAGTTGTTTAGGTTCTGGAATTCCATCTCTAGTTGGGGGTTTCGATTCGAAAAATGTGGTGCGCGTTCATCTCTCTCGACCAGTTCAGGTTCAAGGGAGGGTGATCGAGGGGACCCAGACTTTCGATCTCTTCTCTATGGCGGGAGCTTTCGTATCAAGAGTGTGTTGGAGAGGCCAGGAAAGATGGATTGGATCGAGAGGCGATGCTTATGCCTCTTCTTTATCGATAGGATTCCCATCATTTTCAGTCTACGGCGAAGAAGACAAGGGCGAGGCACCGAACATGTTCTACCCTCAACCTCCATCCGTCATTAGTAATCTCAATTCGCTTTTCCTATTCACTAGTACACTGCACGCTACAACTAGCAGCCCCTTTACTAGGTTGGGAAAAGGCTAGCGCGCTAGCGCGCAACGACTGATGAAAAGCCAGCAACTTGTTAGGAGTCAGTTTTGTCTTGCCCCTTTCCTCTTATTAGTCAGATAGGTTTTCCACCCTATACAAGGGGCTGCTTGCTGCTCACCCCTATCTCTAAAGTGGCTTATGCACGGAACTTGTTACCACTAAACGACGAAGCCAGGAGCGGAAGGAGGGACTTGAACCCTCAACCTCAGCCTTGGTAAGGCTATGCTCTACCATTAAGCTATTTCCGCCAGCTAGGGTAGTGGCGAAGCACTACTGAGCAATTCATGTATCACTTGATACGGACGACTTCTGTTTTTCCGCCGGACCACAGTCTTGACCTCCGATCGAGCTACGAACACGAGTAGATAGGCGGTTAGGGGATAGAGGGCCGGCTGGGCCTGCCTTTTCAATCAATCTCTGGCCGCTCAGTGCCGCTATTGGTATGAGTTGTAAGGAGTCTTGGTCTCGAGTCAAGCTGGGGCGTCATTTCATTCTCGTAACGGGAATGAGTGCACCGCAAGACCAGACAAGTTGCTCCCTCGCCTCGCAGCGGCGGCATCTGTCTTTTAAGTCATTTCCTAAGACGGCTCCTCTTATTCTACGATAATCCAAGCTGCAGCGGCACCTCACGAACTTCTTACTGGGGCAGTACTATAATAGGCATTTGCGAGTGTTTGGATGCACGTGTTTTGTTCATATTCCTGCGCAGTTAAGAGCAAAATTGTCCCCAAGGCGACCACTTGTGTCTTTCTTGGATATGCTCAGTCCGGGTATATATATGCTATGACGTGAAATCCAAGAGAGTCGATGTATCCTTAATGCTCTCTTTAATAGGGTCGCCTCATATTTTCCTTAACCTAATTAATCAGCCCCGGGGGAGAATGATGATGGAGATGTATTGCGGCCTTCTCCTGTTCATCAACTCGAACCTCATTCTTCTGCAGTTGATGTTACGGATTAGCCTCACTCTTCAGGCCAGCAGCTTTGCTCAGCATTTTCTGCCGATTGTCAGCCTGTTCAGCTGACCTCAGAGGATTCCTGTCACCCGGCACAGCATGTTTATTCTCGGCGGCGATTACAGTCTCTTTCCCAGGGTCAGGCTACTCCAGAAGATCAGCAGTCTAGCCTAGTTGCTTCCCTTCCAGTCGCTTCCTCAAATTCTGGATCCCGCTCTCAGCTTCGTCGATCCTCTCAAGTTTCTTATCCTGTTGAAGGCTTATGAATCGTTTTCCCCAAAAGATTGAGCTTACCTCATCTCAGTTCAATCTTCTCATGAACCTGAATTATTTGCTGAAGCCTCCAATCATTCTTGCTGGAGAGATGCTATACAGGAAGAAATCAATGCCCAGGAAAAAAATAATAAGACTTAGTCTCATTGCCTGCAGGGAAAGAAGCCATTGGCTGCAAGTGGATTTACAAGATCAAGCATAAAGCAGATGGCTCGGTAGATAGATCCAAGGCTAGATTAGTAGCTAAAGGATTCCTTCAAGAATATTGAGTCGAACCCCTTTAGAGATAGGGAAAACATTTGCTTCAGGTTGCTAAACACCATTCGTGCCATTCTTGCCTTGGCTACAAACAAAAGGTGGCCTTATTTCAATTTGACGTGAAGAATAGAATACCTTTCAACAACATAAGGGAAGGGGGCAAGAATAAGTTTCTATTCAGCCTCCTCCAACTCCAGGCTTCTCTTCTCCTAGGAATCCTAACTTGGTATGCAAGCTCAAGAAAGCGATTTATGTTACGGCCTCCGGCAAGCTAAAGCAGGCACCAAGAGCTTGGTTTGAAAGGTGACAGCAGCATGTATAAGAGCCGAAATAGGAGTAGAGGAAGGAGCCGGTTTTCAAATAAGTAAATCGGATCATTCAATGTTTATAAGGAGGTCGACATCAGGTATTGTCCTTCTTCTGCTTTATGTGGATGACATTGCTTTCTCTAGTAATGACTTAGCTTTGATAAATGAGCTTAAGAGAAGATTAAGAACCCAGTTTGATATGAAAGATTTAGGAGACTCAAAGTCTCTTCTGGAGATTAAAGTGATGAGGTCGCAAAGAGTTTTGGAACCCAGTGCAAGTATTCATTGGATTTATTGTCAAAAGCTGGTCTTTCTGCATGCAAACCAGAATAAGATCTAAAATTAGCCTCAGATGCAGGAGAGCTATTGGATGACCCATCTACTTGCAAGGAGACTTGTTGGGACTCTTTTCTACCTGACTAATTATCGCCCAGACATTGCTTACACTTACAACATAGGAGGGAGTGATCAGCCGATTTTTATATGGACAAGCCGAGATCATCTCACTTAGAAGCTGCTTTTCGGATTCTGCGATACATCAAAACCTCACCGGGAAGAGGTTGATTCTTGTCTACGTCATCCTCTCTTCAGCTGTCTTGTTACTATTATACTGATTTCATTAAGGCAGTAGATTATTCTGATTGGATTTCGAACATCGTCCCCATGCCCAAGAGGGATGGACGTGTTCGCGTATGCGTCTATTTTTGAAATCTCAATAAAGCATGTTCCCAAAGATGATTTTCCGCTGCCGAACATTGATTTGCTTGTGGACAAGACTATTGTGAAAATATGCTTACTACTCTTTTCTGACGATTCTAAATTCTCATCGTCGGCTTCCTCGAGGTAGAGTTCGTTTTGTAATAGGAGCCCCGTTGGGCTTTTACGGAGCTTGGCCTGCTTTTGCATTAACTCACCATTTGGTGATTTGGTTCGTAGCAGCCCAAGTATATCCAGGAGTTTCTTTTACACGCTACGCTATCCTCGGCGACGATATCGTCATCGGAGATGAGCGGGTGGCTGAGCATTATTGCGAGCTAATTTCGCCACTGAATGTTCCATTTTCGTTAGAGAAATTGTTAGTATCGTCAGTTGGTGCTTTGGAGTTTGCTAAGCGGTTCTTCATACGCGGAGTGACTAAGGACTTTTTTCCTGTCTCCTGTCACATGTTAAGATCCTTAGTTAGTTCCATATCCCTTGTTCCTATAATGAGGGCAATTATTTCTAAGGATCTTCCATTGTCGTATCGTTTATGGGAAGCTGGGTACCGGGTGTATACTCGACGCACGGCGCCTCCTAGGAGACACTGGAATCGACATTTCCTCATCTTTCACTCACCGAACGGTGTGTGTCCTCTCCCCTTTTGGATCTGGTTAAGCGCAACCACTGGTAAACACTTAACCTTTTATCAACAAGGTATGGTGAGGGGACCTGATTAGGCTCTTGACCCCTCGATTCCCGAGAAACTCGGTGATCTCGAAGTTTTTCGAAGCATGATCAGAGTACGACTGGTTAGGGGGGCATGGGTTTTGTCCGAATGGATGAAGTCTATTCTCTCTTACTGGTCTTGGTATTACACTATCGCAGAGGAAAAAAATACTCCCATTAAGGCGCTACTTAGCCCGTAGGTTGTGCCACTGGTGACTAAGCATACAAAGAAATTATATCATTTTTATAATAACTAATAACGGCGCAGTCTTCCAGTGTTACGACCTGGTGCTCTCTTGTGAAGAGCCAAAAGCTCTTGACGTAGGGAGGTTCGGTCCAGTCTGTTCACCTCAATTTGCGCCCTATTTGAGACTAAAGCAGGCGGGGTGGCGACCTCGTCTTAAGATAAGATATAGGCAATAAGACTTTAAGCGCACCTGAGCGCCTTTGCCCATAGAGAATACTGGGGACGAAAGTCTCTGGGGGGGGGTTCTATGGAGCAAGTCTCCCATTGCTTTCGCAAACCAGTGGGGACAACCCCCCCAAAAAAGGAGTTTTCCACGCGGCGATCTTTATTTGAAATATGAGCCGCTAAAATTTTTCCCTTTTGAATGTATTTACCCCTATGAACCTGATGCATACAAGTCTTTCTGTTTGTTGGAAGGCTTATACATAATACATAAGCAAAGGAATGCTTATAGTGTATCCATTACCTGATAAAACGATCTTTTCCGGTAAAAAAAATGATCTTTCCCTCTTGGAGTGACTCAACATAATGCTTCCAGAAAAGGCTTTTAACCGGAAATAAGATAAAAGAATAAAAAGAAAGACCATAGTAGATCTATGATTAGCCTTCGGTCGGGATGGTCCTGTCGAAGAAATTGATTCATGCAAAGAAAGAAACTTAGGATAGGAGACTTATGGAAGCAGCAGGGCTGGCTCTGCGAGTGAAACCCCAAAACCTCAAATCCCCTAATGCCTATCAAATAAGAGTCCTACCGAGGATCCGGTGTCTAAGGTGTCTAGGATTTCTCCCAAAAGTAAGTAGGAGTGCTATTCCTTTCAAGCCTTCTGCCTTACAGTCTATAGACCTTACCTCACTAATCTTTTATTTTCTCTCGGGATTTTGTTTGAGTTGCTGTCTCACTAGTTGCATTCCCTCTAGTCCCCTTGAAAGAGGAAAAGGGCCTAAGCATGTTTAGTTCCATCTCCTTGAGTTTCAATTGGAATGCTAGGGGTTTACGTCCTAGGGTAAGTCCCAAAGTCCTAAGTTCTTCCTTTCAATCCAAGTCGAGGTAATAGTTTCTATGGTAGGGCTAACGAGATTTCTTTTGCTTAAGGCTAGGCGTATAGATAGGTTTCTGGATCTCGAGATTAGTTTAATTTCTCTGGCTAGGAATAATAAAAAGAACTAGGAATAGCTGATTCTAGATCAATATCAATAAAAAGCAGGTTCTAGGGCAAGTGAATTTGAAAGCAGTCTCTTTTAAAGAGAGTTAGAAAAGCCAATCCAGTTGTTTCCTTGCAGCCAGTGGATGAGAGTGCCCTAACATATAGTTCCAGGCCAGTTCCTGTTTAAGTTGGAGTTTCCTATGGAAAAGGAAAAATTGCCTATGCTTAAAGAGTTTCCATAACCAGGCCTAAGCGTGAACCTATCCAATTTCAGTGCCATATGAGTCAAGAGCTAGAGCAATAAAGTAGGGATTTTAGGAAAGCGGATTATCTTCTCGGGGAAGCGGTGCTCTCTTTCGCATAAGCCCTTTGTTAAGTAAGGTGATGGTGCTCTTTATCTGCTGCTTTCCCTCCTGGCAAGTTACTTAAAGAAAACAAGTGAAGTAAGCTCCCCCCGATACAAGCGAGCTAAGGGGCTTGAAGTTATCCCAATACCAGAGAGACACTTCACAGAGTGTGATACTAATGGTTAGGGGGATGGTAGTAACCCAACTACAAGCACATGAACTCGCTATACCAATAGTTCTCTGCCCGCAACCCCAGCTCCTACTTCGAATGATAGAACGATTCGAAAGGGGCATACGTACGGCTTTGACTAAATGACTAACTAAGGCTAACGGAATAACAGAATCGGAAGCAGACGTAATCGAAAGAAAGCTTGGGCCGAATGGAAGGGGCTTGCAACGATGGAAGGCTTACGGGATAGGGGCATACTCATATAAAAAATTTCCTAACTAAACCAATTGGGGTGATAGACCCGCGAAGCAAAAGCATTTTTCCTAGTGTAGTGGGATCGTTTGGATTGTTACAACCTCTAGCAGATGGTTTGAAATTGATTCTAAAAGAACCTATTTCACCAAGTAGTGCTAATTTCTCCCTTTTTAGAATGGCTCCAGTGGCTACATTTATGTTAAGTCTGGTCGCTCGGGCCGTTGTACCTTTTGATTATGGTATGGTATTGTCAGATCCGAACATAGGGCTACTTTATTTGTTTGCCATATCTTCGCTAGGTGTTTATGGAATTATTATAGCAGGTTGGTCTAGTAATTAGGGGGCGGCCGTTCGGTCGCCTATGATACTAGGACCAATAGGTTCAAAATGGGTTTGTGCCGCAGGTGTTGAACGATCTACTCTACACAGGTGTGGGCTTACAGGGCTAGGGCTCATAAACCCTTTCTTTCATTTATCAATAGGGCCCTGCCCTGATCGGTCACTTTTCTGGGCCGGGATCGATAAGTGGAAGTCATAAAAAAGAAATCTTTCTCTTCGCACCTCAGATCAAGAGGAAGGGTTGCTTGTCAAGCTGGCCTATATATAATAATAAGAAATTTCTTTCTATTTTATATTATTATATAATTATAAGAAAAATGGAAAGATTCGCTTTCTTTTAACCGGCTCCTTCTTCTTTGTCAACGCTACTAAGGACCTATAGGTTTGCCTACTTTACTTATTAAAGATAATGAGAATGGGTTATTCAAACAAAAAGGAAAAGGCCCTACTTAGTTGACTGACAATGACAAAGGCTTGCGAAACTAAGTAGGGCCTGAGGCCCCCTGCGAATCCGTAAATCTGAGGAGCATGCCGCAACAAAAGGATGGTCCCCTATGCATTTCATTTTTTCCTTAAGGGAAAAAAAGTACCCCCATCATAGTGAACCTCTCCTTGTGATCGGGATGAGGTAGATGCCTCCCAGCCGGGGGGGGGGCGGATCGAATCGGAGTTTCCTTAGGTAGCCACCGACCTACAGTTATCCTTAAACTTCCGTGCTTGGTGGAGAAGAAGCGAACAAAAGTACGCTCGCTTGCTGTCTTGTTCTCTATCGCGAACTGGGATCGCTCGCTAGCTAGGTCAGATTGGAGCAAGATTTTATGAGAACATATTCCCCATATTCGGGGACAAGGGGCGGAATGACCTCTCGATCTACTTACTGCAGCCTAGGAAGAAAAATGTCATCTAGACGTTCCCTGTTGCTCCGATCTCCCCTACGCCTAGGATGTTGTCTGGGCCAAGAGCCATAGTTAGTTGCTGTTTCCATTTGGTTGTTTCTTCCTCGTTGTTGATACCAGCAAGACCCAGCCAGATGATGTCTGCTGGTTGGTAGTGAGAGGACTCTTAGTACCTGCATACCCAAAAGAGGGCGCTGGTTAAAAAACAATCATTTGATTTTCTTTCTTGCTCTCCCTTAGCAGCGGGAAAGGAGTCTATCTATCTGCCTAGCTTTGGTAGATTTCCCCCAAAGCAATCCATAGAAATTCCACGAATCCCTTGGTGGATAAGTCCGACGACTCAGCAGCAGTGCGGAATTGAGTTTCTTGTCTGGTGGATCTGATCTATAGTTAGGGGGCAATACATACCAAAAGGTTCGAAGAAGGAAGGCGCATAGAAGTATATAACCAACCTACCCTTCTGTATAACCTATTCACATTAGTGAAGCGGTTGGATGCATAAAGGAAGTGCACGTTTGTGAGACCTTAGTCGGGATGCATAGGTGAGTTAACCTACGAGCACGGAAGAGCATGGTACCGCTACCCCTCTCTAAGTAAAGGTAAGATTTTTAGCCCTGTAGATGACTCCATCTAAAATACAATAGGGAAAGCCGTTTTCGGCTGCTCCTCGGCATCCCTGAAGATTGCAGGTTCAAGTCCTGTCCCCGCCTTGCCCTCCTTTCCGCCCCCCTTGCCTCATATAGTTCATAAAGAGAGAGTAGTATGACTCTAGCAGGAGCCAGAAAATAGCAGCCCTAGAGCAAGAGAGGAACTAGAAGATAGCCGCCCTAGAGCAAGAGAGTAAATTCCAAGTTTAAAGAACCAGGTAAAGGAATTCAAGAAGGAAATTAGGGGGTTTACAGAAGGTATGCAGTCAGAGTTGGAGAAAAGAAGTGAAAGGAGGAACAAGGATCTTTCCCCCGCAAAGGAGGCGACTGTGCACTTTTTTGAAAGGAAGCTTTAGCATCAGAGAAAGCTAGTTCGGGGTCGGTGAACAAAAGAAGGCTAGATCTTCAGTAGAGAAAGAGATAGACTGAGATCTCAGCTAGAAGAATCTCACGATTAGAATGAGTTCTTGTTTCTTACCTTAGGGGTTCCCCTGGGGCAAGAGAATACAGCTCTTATCGAAGACTACATTACCACGGTCCCAAGCCCTTTAATCAGAACTGTGAAAGGGAGTAAAAACCTCTTGGAACCCCATTGGAACATACCCTCTGGGAGCCCTTCTTTCTGGAAACGTCGAATCGGGTATTTTATGCTTAACGCATTCTACCCCGTGCTTAACACATTCAAGCCGGGTGCCTGTGAAGGGAATCGCCTTAAAAACAAGGCGCGCAGCATCGTGAGAAAGGGGAATCGTCACTTGCACCAGGGGTTGAGGTTGAAGCAGCAGGTACTCGAACTCTAGTTTTGTTTCAGAGGAAGAGATTGAAGCTTTTAAGGCAATGCTTGAAGTGATTCTTTCGATAGATATACCGAGATTTCTTGCTTACTCCTTTTCCTAGTTGCTAGGACATAAACCTTAGAGGATCACTCTGTTGTTACCACCAAAAGTAAAAAATAGACCTTGGTGAAAGCCTCTTAGTCAGTCGAACTCTCGGGAATCTCCTAAAAACTTAGTGAGAAATGTAAATTGCGAGCTCTAGCAGATGTCCCCGATCTTGAATTCCCTTATTTGCTGGTAAGGAAAGACCTAAAAGAAAGACCCGTGCCGTCTCAGCTTACTATTGATTGACTTGAGGTGGAATGTTTGCAAATCACCTGAACTTTTAGAATTTCATTTAAACTTTTATCTCTGCTGTCGCAGATCAGCTGTTGATCTAAGCCATATCTTTCAATGTCTCCAAGTCTTCTTTCCGATCGAAACAAAGAGGCTGGCTCTAACGCTCTCACCCCCGATCCCGGGCCCAATCACGAACCACCAATCTAATTCGACCACCTCTCCTGCATTTCCATATCCAATGCCTGGGAGCTAGGCTCGAGCTTGCCATAAAACCTCGGGGATAAAAGAGCCAATCAATCCAATGATCCCCATCTTCTGAAAAAAGAAAAGGCAATCCCCACCTTCTCTTTATCCCTCTGAACCTAGTAGCTAATGAGCTACTTCTGATCCGATTCGTAGTTTCCCTTCGCCAAAGAACACCAACTGGTGAAGTGGATACCATCTCATTCAGTCAATCAATCCCATATTTCTTCAGGTCAAATGCAAGGAATTGCTATAGAAGGCGAAAGGGCACCAAATAGTTCCCTCGTTTCGGTGTCAGCCATCTTTCCTATTTCATCGGTCCCACCAACTACTCAATCTCTTTGTTCCCCCTTATTGATCCCAGGGCTACGGAGTCTATCCGTTCATCATTTCCATTAGTAAGGGGAAGCGGACCCGAACTCTCCATCTTTAGCTAAGGTCTTTTGAAAAACTTCACTTCATTTGTTCCAATGCGTAAGAACCTTGAAAGCAATAACTCCACTAGTTTTCCCCTCTAGTACCTGTCCCTATCTCTGAATCTCCATCATTGACAAAACCAGGATCAAATGAGACGTCCATCGACCGGATAAGACCTCCATATCCAAATCGATCTGTCCAGCTGCCGCTCCCCATTATCAGCCACAGAAGGAGCATCTCAACCAACCTCGAATCCTTCTTTTTTTCCTCCCGAACAAATCTGTCATGATTCTTCAGAGTGTCATGAAATCACAGATCATCTTATATATATATATAAATTTCTTTCGTTATGTTCTCAGGTAGAGCCAGTTGAGGTCCATACAACGAATGAAGAGTAATTTTGCTGTTGACTTCATATCTTCCTTGTCGATTTTCCTTTTCCACGGGATCACCATTCTCCTAGAGCTCGAGCATGAAACTTGATTACACAGATTCGGTTCGATCGCAGGAGCGAAGCTGCGACCACCTCTTGACGTAAGGCACGACGTAGTGAAGGAGCACTTTTAAGACGTACCCTACAGCATCTAGTCTTTAGACAAGTTTTTATTTTATTGGAGACGGCGGATGAGGTGCAAAAGGACAGATGGCATTACCAAGAACCAGATATGGTGTGACTGAATCTCGGCACGGAGAAGGCGTCAAAGATGATCGAAATCGGGATTTTTCTATTTAGTTAACACCTTTTCTCATTGAGTATTAAATTCTTAGTGTACCATAGGCGGTAATCTGGCTTTAATCGATTCCCTTCTTATAGTTAAAGATTTCAATCTGGAAACAAAAACATCAGTAAGGTCTTTTCGTTCGGATATAAACATGGCAATCTACGTATGTGAAGTCTCTATGAAGCTGTCCAAGTGTAGATCCAACGCACTACTCAAGTAGGCTTTCCTACTGCCATTGAGAAAGAAATGCCCTTGACGCATTTCCACTTGCTGAAAGCTTTTCTTTCTAGTTGCTATATTCCAGTAGTGATTCGAGAAGGAATTCATGAGTGACTGACCATACTATGGAACTAGTCTACTGTTAAAGGATGTACACCTCTTCCTCATGGATAGATGGTGCCACCGCGCTGTACAAAATCCTCTGTTTACGATTCTCTCAAATACGAATTTTCTTTATCAACATGGTAGCGAGAAGAGAGACAGCGGATGGAATTGGAGAGAAAGGTGGAGCTTCACCAGGCCTTTAGTGATTATTTTTAATTCTTGTCTAAGCCCCAGCCAATCGGGTAAGCGAACTGTCTTACGACAAGAAGTAGTCATGGGAAAGGTTACCCGTAGAATTTAGAATCGGTAGTAGCCCGGGTTCGGGCATTACAAAGGACTGCCAGTAAAGGGCCAAGCAGGGGCTTCATCTAGTATCCCCAAAAGCAAGCAGAGAATCAGTTTATTCGTGAAAAGATGGGACGGGAGTTGCCCGAATCAAATACGAAACAACATATTTGGAGATTATTAGCGCTTTGAAACTTAACTTCTACACAGGGATCTAATTTGACCGGTCTAGAAAAGGTCAGTGCTGAACAAAGCTCCTAAGGTCCCCATTCAGGGATTTCCCCATAAAAGCTAAGTCCTTACTTTACACAGAGTGAAGCTTCCGGCAATGCTTCAACAAGAGCCAAAGCTACCCGGGCCTGGGAAGAAGAAAAATCGAATAGAGGAAGAAGTGGCCGTGTAACTGGCTTGCTTGAGCTTTGGTACGCTAATAGTTTACTAATAGGATTTAAAGATTATTTTACGGATATCCCAGGGGCGTAGCGGGTTCGAAAGGACCAGTCAAACATCTGACTGAATTTTTCACATTGAACGCTAAAGCAAGCCAAACTAAAAAACGAAATCAGAAATGGATTCTTTTTATTTTACTATCTTGACGGAAGCTATTGGAAGCAACTGGACTCTCTACTTAGCTCGACCTTTATCTATGTTAGCATCCACACGAACCGAACCACTAGAATCCTGCCTTATACACTCATAGAGGCCTTTCCTTGAAAAACAAGAGAAGTAATCGCACACGGCGAAGACGTATCACGGTAGAGACTACTAAGGAGATGTACGAGTTTAGTTTAGTGTCCTTTTGATAAGTGTGCCACGAGTGCTCCCTTCTAAGGCTTCTGCTTCTCTCTAATAACGAGAAAATGACTTTCAGAAAGCAAAGCTACAACTCTTCAGTCTAAGCTATCTAAGCTAGAACTTAAGGTCGACCCCTTTTCATTTCCCTATTTGATTTAGTAAGGGGGAAAGGCAGTCCGCTTACCATATACAGAAGATCGATATCGCACAGAAGGCCTAATATCGCCCTATTTGAGATACAGATTCAAGTCTTAGTACTAACGAATGATCAAAGTCAACAGTCAGTCTTTCAGGTACGCCACCTCCTAGAATAACAAGATCCTTCTTATTAGAGCAATCCTTACTTTTCTTCAGTCACTTTCCTAAAAGGGTCCTAGGGCCCAATCAATCTCAATACTCTTGATGCAATGGACTGACAGAGGGTGAAAGCCTAGAAGACGCTTGCCTCAAAACTAGTCATCCGAGTGGGGCCCTGCGATATGTGCCATATTTAGGTTGCTTGCTTCCTTACACTAAGACCATTATCAGGCTTAGAGCCAAGGGGCCACTGCTTGCACGGACATAGGGGCATACGAACATAGGGGTAGAGTAGAGGTTTTTCCAACGCAGGACGGAATGGACTAGATGGACAGTTAGCACTGCCCCCTCACTTCCCACTTCCAAGAGAGGACCGAATCGAGGACTCGAAGACTTAGACGGAAACCCCTTTATATCGCTCCTGCAACAGAAAGACTCAATCAACAGCCGTATAATCAAGCAAAAAACAAAGATAAATATTCGAGGGAGGAAGATGCTCTCCCTTACGGTCGAGTTACTTTGTTCCTTCCTCTTGCTTCGCTCGAGCATCTTCAAACCTCACTCCGACAAATGGGTACCTAGGCTTCTCTTGCCAATGTATACAAATAGACAGACCTGACGAACTATCTTTCCAAAGCCCCTTTCTTGCTGCAAGTATAATGATTAGACGAAGAAGAGGCCGTCAGACCAGAAAGAAAGCTACCCTTTGAAGCTAGATTGAGATTTAGGTAATGGGCCGTCAGACAGAAACTGAGCGCAGACGCACCCGAGGAGTTTGATTTCTACGCTTCTTCTTCCTTTCTAAAGGGCACTTTCTTTCTCTTGAAAGATTTGATGCGCCACACGACTTACCCAATAGCTTTTCGATTGTTGGCACCGACTCCCCCTTTCAAAGTAAGATAGTTTCGAACAACATATATGATATTGTAACTTTACTCTTTTCATCCAACTCGAAATATCGTAAGAGAAGCACTTTTACGCCCAAAAAGTCCCATGTCTTTCCGGACCAACCACCGGCGATTTCCGACAAGTCTTTTCCGGGGGAGCGGAAAAAGAAAAGAAAATGAATCAAAGCAATGGACTTGCTAATTTCAGAATACATCACATCTCTAGGGTTTGACCCTGTCTATCGCCCTTCTTGTGGCTTTTAGGGCTGGACAGGCCAGAAATATAAATTCCATTAATATGGGGAATAAGCTCAATCAATTGACTATAGATATGCTAAAAGAAAGAATCGTATCCAAAGTAGAAATGCTTGTACGGGTTTATAAAGAAACTACTCCAGGTTTGGACTTTGAGCTGCCTCCCATAGAACCTATTGCTCAGCAGATCCTTTTTACAGAGGAAAGTATTCCCTATCTTAATTCCCTATATACGAGTCTCATTGAGAACGGGACCCAAGGGGAATACTTTATCCAAGTTATACAATTTATTCTAGGATAGTCTTTCTTTTTCTGATGGTTCCTGATGTACTGGAGTTATAACATTTTAATTTCTCTTACATTCTACGTTCACTTTCACACTGAAGCTTGAAAGGAAAAGTCAATTAAGAGAAATTCATAGCTATCTCCCGCAGGCTATTCTTTAGATCGTTCCACTCGTTTAAGAATACTCATACAGTCTAATAAAATAAGAAAAAAACCCAAAGAAAAGAAGCGAGGCTCGCTGAACTATTGATTAACGTCCTTCAAAGAAAAGAGCGTATTCTATTCCTTGCATGAAGAGTTTGATCCAGGCTCAGGATGAAAAGCTGGCGGCATGCTTCACACATCCAATTCAGACTATGTTTTCGATCAATCTCATTCGCTCTCTCAAATTTCTTATAATAAGAAATGAAATGTCTGATTTGGTCTTTCACCTAGTTAAAGAAAGGTAATTGTCCGCCCAATAGAGCTTAGCCATGAATAGGCCGAAATGGTCTCGCGAAGCCGGTCCCTGGAATCCCAGCGACAAAGTCAAACTTAGACTCGCCTGCTTAAAGCTAGCTTTCTAACTCTTTGATTGATAAATAGAACTAGATCTCGACCTGGCTTTCTCACACTAAGAGGAAATGCAGACTTTCTAGCTTGAAGACTAACTTGGAAACCAGGCTTTCGCCCTCTAACCCAGCTTTCAAAGAAAACTGTCTGGAACAGCTGCTTTCAAGCATCAAGAATTGATGATGCCCCCTTAGGACAGCAACTGGGCCCCCGGTAAATGGAACGGGCTGGAAAGAAACAACAATAGCAACTCCTTCAAAAACCCCAGGGAAAGGGGAGATAGAAAGACTATTCAGTACAGCGGAGAGAGTCTATTTGATGGTAAGAGCTATAGGAGCCCTACTTAAGGCTTTTACAGTATAGTAAAAATATATGATATTCGAGAAGAACGGGGAAGCAAGGGAAGGAGAAGCTGTTGTGAATGAATCCGGTCTTGGGAGTAAAGGCGTGCCTTAAGGCAGCGAGGGACGAAAGGATAGAATGATTCTTTGTATGCGCGAGCTGAAATACAGTTAGTTTCATTAGAGCCATTTTCTCACTTAGTTACCAACTTCCAATTCAAGTGCCACCGAGTAAATGGTAGCTTCAGATGAGATAAACCCCTGAGTCCAACGACGGATCGTAAAGTAATGGTCTCCAATGACCCAAGGTTTTTTTTACATGCTGATAATCATTCTTATTCCCTTTCTCCGAGTTGAGGACATTCATTGGCTGCGGTGCCAGTTACACGATCGAACATCAGGCAGTCACTTCACTAACAACGAGAATGATAGCAGAATGGCTTAATGAAACTGCCAAGACTAGAGGGATTGGAATGATTGCAAAACCCTAACTTCCAAGACTTTACGGTTAACTTACCACAATAGGACGAGAGGGAGAAGGTATTATGGCAATCTCAGGCATACTCAAAATTAGTTATTTGGCCTGATCGAGCAACCTATGAACAGTTGTCGCCTACATAACCTACCTCCCAGACCAAGTGAAGAAGGTATCAGATCACTTTTGAGAGCCCTTTTGTTAAACTAGTTCCTTTACTCTTTTTGAATGAATTACAGTCAGTAAAGTAATCTGGTGGAAGGGGTCCATAGAAAAAAATTGGCTTCTTTTTCTTTTTTCTATTTTTAGAATAGAGAAAGAGTCGAAACTAAGGGTACGCTCTCTAGAAGATTTGCTCGGAGCTTTTTTTTTTCACTTGGTCGCCTGGTATATTGAAACCTCTTTGCTTGCGGGGGTAGGAGTGGAAAGACCGCTTCGCGAAAGAATCGTGTGGCGCGGTGAAAGGTTTCCCGTTGGGGTTTCCGACCCTCCAGGTCTCCACCTACTTGTGGAATGGGGGGAGGGGGGTTCCTTGATATTAAGGTGTCAAGGCGGTCGAAGAAGGCCACAGGTGGAAGCAACCGATGCTTTGATCATTCAATTGACTCCTTGCTGCCAGTCCGTGCTTGCTGTCATGCTGGCAAAAGCAGGGGTTTCGGTCGGTTTTACCTACTATTGGATTTGAACCAATGACTCTCGCCGTATGAAAGCGATACTCTAACCGCTGAGTCAAGTAGGTCAAGCTGAGTCAAGTCACCCTATAAGAGAAAGCCGCGCAACCAAAGTAGCCCTTACTATACAAGGGGGGCGGAGCGCTAAGAAAGAGAAAGCGTTATCACTATACGAAATGAAGCAGCGGCTAGCACGCTAAGCTAAGATCAACCAATGTTCGAACATGGAGCCTTTCTTTCTCGGTCGTATGTCTTAATAATTGGATTCCGATTCATGCAGTCGTTCTCTGCTGCATTGGTCTTTTCACTCCCCACTCTCCACCATAACAAAATGTTTCCACTATATCTCAGGAGTAGTCAAAAGAAGTACGGCGGGTTCGAGTAAGAAGAAATTTACTAAGAAGTAGGGCATACAACAATGGATCAATTCATTCAACAAGATCTGTTTGGATCAGACCAGGATGAATGGGATTGGTCTGACCTCTCGCTCGGATGTAAGACTCCCGCCACTGACAGATGTCCCATGCCACCTTTCGTGAACAGCTATGCCCAAGAATGAATTGTGATATAGTGCCGAATAAGCCACTGCTCTATTCCCTACTTGAAATCCATAAAGGACTTTAAGGGAGATAAAATAGGGGGCCCTATACCATACATCCTGCTGCCTTGGGACGACTGCACGTTACATCATAGCAGCACGACCAAATGGAGGTGGAAAGCCCTTGTATAGGTTGGGCGCTAGCTAGCGCCTTCCTTATACTAATATAAAATGTTGGGCCTTCCCCTTATTTATTAGTATTAGGCAAGTTGCTCGAGGACTTCTACTGGGAATGAAAGTTCCCTATTATAGGATCCCTAGTAAAGCAAATTTAATGATGGCCGCTTATCTGAGTAAGAAGACGATGGCTCCTATTATTGGTGAGCGATCTCCTCTACACCTTATCTTTGGGCGTTTTACTCTCTTTCAAAGAGATGACTATTCACACCTCAGAGTATTCGGATGCACGTGCTTTGTTAAAATTCCATCTCCTGCACAAGACAAACTGAGCCCTACATCTCACTCTATGTGTTTTCTTGAGTGAGGTTGGGGTACCCCTCTCTCAAAAGGGCTACAAGTGTTAATGATCCTTCTACACGACGATTCCACCTTTCTCGACATGTCACCTTTTTCGAATATGTGCCTTACTACGGAGCTCGGGGCTTTGAGATTCCCTGTGATGGTGGGCCATTATGTTCCCTTGTCTCCCCTTAGAGGGGAAGGGTGGAACTATTGAGGAGTTTATGTGAGACAACATCATAATTCTCCGATTTAATAGAGTTAGCAAGATCCGGGTGACCAGAGTGATCAGCAGCTTGATCAGCTTAAGGGGAAGTTTTGCAGGTTTGTGAAGACAGATTCTCGTCACTCAGTTTTCAGAGCTGAGCCAACTGATTAAGTGGTCTCCCTCTCTCCCTATACATCGAACCAAGACTCTTCTTCAGACTTAGGTTCTCTAGCTTCTATTCTTGGGGTACGTAGATCCACCCGTCTTCGTTTTCCTATTCATAGGTTTGTATCAACTAAGTCTCTGTCTACTTCCCACGAGTCTTTTTTGCAATTTCATCCATCTTTTTTAACCTGATACCTTTGCAGAGGCCATATCTCAACCCTGCTGGCAGCTCTATGCAGAAAGAGATCGTAGCACTAGAATGGTTTGCTACTTGGGATTGAGTCTCTCTTCCTCTAGGGAAATCAATAGTGGGCTACAAGTGGGTCTATAAAGTCAACAAAAAGCTGATGGAGCTGTTGAGGGGTTGAAGGCTAGATTGGTGGCCAAAGGATACACACAAGAGTATTGAGTCGAACCCCTTTAGAGATAGGGGAAAGATTTGCCCCAGCTTGGCGAATCGCATCCCCGCGCAACGAATTGCATTGCCAACCTCCTGATTGTCTTCTTATCATTTTCCGTTGCATGTTTGGGATACGTTTGGTGTTCAATATATTCCCTGATGTCAGTAAACCATGGTTTACCGTTGGGTGCCCTTTCAATGGCCAAAATATCACTATTGAACATGCCGGGAGTCAACTCAAAAATTTCTATTAGGTTGCAATACACCGGGCTGCTTCTTTGTTCTATCATGATTGGGTGGACTTTCCCTCAGGAATGTTTATCATGGAGGCCAGTGTTGCCAATGCATCCGCGAACTTATTTTTTCTCTGGGTAGTGGAGAGAAACTGATTTTCTTGAATTGCTCAGTGAGCTTTTCAAGATAAGCATGGTATGTCAAAAGTTTTTCATATTTTGTTTTTAATTTCTTTTGAGTTTGGCAGATGATAAGCGTCGAATCCCTAAATACTTCTATTTCTTATATTCCCAGGGTCAAGGCAGTCTTTAATCCATGGATACATGCTTCATCTTCTGTGGTATTCTTAGTTCCTTAAAAGTTCCGCTTAATGGCAATGGGGGTGTGCGATTCATCACGTGCAATCAGCAATGCCCCTACTCCGTGCCCATTTTGATTAGTCGTGCCATCAAAGTCAAATTTCCATGCCCTCCTCTTCTGTGATAGCTATTTCCTCGTCTGGGAAGCAATCCTTAAACTCATGTTCCTCCTTGATAGGGTGCAAGGTGTTCTGCTATCGCCCTTCCTTTTTGGTTACATACGTGATGTCGAATTCAGACAGAAGCAGTAACCATCTTGCGGTCCTTCCCGTTACGTTAAGGCGGGTTTCTCAAACAAATACTTTTTTTGTAGGTCCATGGAAGCTATTAAATGTACTGGGTAAGACAGCATGTAATGCCTCAATTTTCGCCTTACCCAAACCAAAGCCAAGCAGGTTTTCTCCAAATTGGTATACCTGGTCTTGTAGTCAGTCATTTTCTTACGTTGGTAGTATATGGCCCTTTACTTCCGTCTGTCTTCATCGTATTAAGCCAACATAGACCCCATAGTGGTTTCAGTGACTGATAGGTATAGTAATAAAGGCTTCCTGGCATTGTAGGCACTAGAATGGAGTCCTTTATTTTGTCAAAAGCTTTCTGGCGGGCTTCATCCCATTTTCCTGCTAAATTTTGATTTAGAAATTTGTGTATCGGCTCGCAAGTGGTTATACAAGAGAAAGTCAAAGTCTGATGGGACTATTGATCGCTACAAGGCTCGCGTGGTAGCCAAAGGCTACAACCAGCAATAGGGTATAGACTATGATGAGACATTCAGTCCAGTTATCAAGATAGCATCAAGGGCGATTAAGTGTGGCTTGCTTGATAAGGGAAAGAGAAGACATCCCTCAAAGCCCCATTAACGCAAAACAAGTTGATTCCTATGTTTTTAAATTACCAGAAGCTCTTAGCTACTCAGCTATACTATAGGCTCAAAAGGCATTACTTGACTGAAAGAGTGCTTATATTATGGGGGCTTCCCTTTCCAACATCTGACTTATATACAGGTCAACATCGACTTAAGAAGCATGAAAAAAAAAGTAGCTAACTCGGGAGAGGGATGAGAGTAGTCTTTTTCCAATAGGCTAGCTGCCTATTGCAGGAGTTCCTGACCTGAAAGGACAC
The DNA here is from genome assembly GCF_000715075.1 of Nicotiana tabacum. Classification (NCBI taxonomy): domain Eukaryota; kingdom Viridiplantae; phylum Streptophyta; class Magnoliopsida; order Solanales; family Solanaceae; genus Nicotiana; species Nicotiana tabacum. The sequence continues at coordinate 122,343,639 of NC_134081.1, forward strand.
CAGCAAGCTGCTACTAAATGTGAACAAAGTCAAGGAGATGGAATTAACTCAATAGAATTAGGTTTTTTTTATGATTGCTGAAGTGACCGAACGAAATGTTGGATTGATTCAATACCGAATCCCAGATCTCCATAGACGACTAATGGTAGGGGCTGCATTTTTTGGAAAGAAAGATAGTGGCAAAAGGATGTTAATCAAGAACCGACGTCTCATGCCGACCCCGTCTGCAGTTGCTACCACACTATTACATCCGGATAAAGTGACCCTTACTGGTGGAATAATTGCAATGCGACTATACCGCCTGCTGATAAAGGGAAGACAATATACCAAGCTTGTCCCAGCAGTTGGGTTTGGTCATCTGGGCAGCAACCCGGCCGGTATACACCCCACAGAGGAAATTGGGTTATGAGTTGAGTAACTATATTCAACAATCATTTGCCAACATCGTTCCTAAGCCCTACAAAGTAAAGGGGGATGTGTTCAGTCCCAAGCATCTTCGTCAATACTCCATCTGCCCCCCGCCGGGGGGTTAAGGGGGAGGATGTCAAAACCTTACCCATAAAAAAAAGTACATAGACCTGCTCACAAAGAGCTACAAGACAGCCAAAAACATTACTGCTAATAAAATGAAAGTGAACAAAGCCAAACCAATATGATATTCAATAAGCCCACTTTTTTGAGAGAAAAAACCTAAATTTGTTGAGGAAGATCAGCTGTAGAGGAAAACCTATAGTCAAATTGAGAATCGCAGCCGAAGTTTGCTAAAGAGTCTGCCACTTTGTTGTTTTCTCTAAATGTATAGACGATTTTGAAATGGCCAACTGAGAATTTGGATGAAATGAAGCTCCACCATGAGTCTAGGTATGGGTAATTTTAGGGGCTTCTTTATTTTCATTGAAGCAATCAACAATGATTTTGGAGTCAATTGCGAGTTTACGAGCTTGATGAATGTAGAGCGCATCCAGAAGAATAGAATCAGTAAACGTCCAAGATGATCTGATGTCAAGAAGCTGAGAACAGTCTTTCAGCCAGTCCGTAATTTGTTGAATAATAGCAGCCGGTTGAGATATTGGGTTTTCTAATTTACTGCTATTGCCTTCCTTCCAGAGTTCCCAAACTGAAAAAATAGTAAGCATAGACGTGACGTAGCCAACTTGGGATTTCCTGCGAGATCTGTTAAACCGCCGGGACTGAATGGAATCCTTTTGGAAGGATCTTATATTGAAAAGGCGATCAAAATGGTTCCAAACCTCTATAGCAAGCTCACTCTTGATGAAGAGGTGATCAATACTTTATTTATCATGCTCCGAACAGCACAAGCATTTGCTTGCTAATCTTATACCTTTCGTTTGAATTTATTCCCTTAACTGATTCTGAAATCCCCGCATACAAAGTCAAATAAGAGCTTCCACGCAAAAATGCTAATTATTGTAGGAATGGCTTTATCCCAGACAAATTGAGTCCAAGCTTTAATGCCCGTTCGATTTCTTATCGATTCCCAACCAGCTTTGAGAATAAATGACTCACTACGATTCTTTTTCCATATCCCCCTGTCCTCCTGATGAGATGTGAATATACCACTATTCCTGATATTATAAACCACTCTGTGAGGCAAAAATGCTTCGATATCATTGAAAAAGCAGTTTCCATGTGCGTCAAGCACATCTATGATTTTGGAGAAATAACTAGTAAAGGAGTTGGCCTGGTCAATAAGAGGGAGTCATACTTTGGACTGCTTTTTTCAAAAGAAACTATCTGAAAGCCCCTATGGTTTGCTGCTTCCAAACCTGGTTGTCAGGACTTAGAGTGAAATCAGTTCTATTTTCAGGCAACCCCACCAATACTTAAGGGCTCAAAATGGTGGATTGGAAATGGAGCTAGCACTGATTTCTGGTTCCACCCCTGGCTCTCTGATATTCTTCTCATTGAAAGTACCCCCTCTTATTGACCAGGTAAACTTCATACGAAAAGCTTTTGAAAGCTCTTGAAAATGTCTTGTAGTAGGAGGACCCAAAGCCCCTTCCTGAATAGGTAGGCACATAGTATCAAAAAATATCCAGTGAAGCTTTCTTTTGTCTTCATCACCGCCTCACCAAAAGTTAGCTAACATTTTTTCCAACTGGTCAAGAACTCCCTTTGAAACTGGAATCCCTGCAAGAAGGTGTATAGGCATCGAGAAAAGAACATGTTTGCAAAATAAGCCGCCCTCCACTGGATAACAATGCTTTCATCTCCTACCACTTTATTTTATACTCTATCCAGAAGATGAGAATTTTTTTTTTTAAGATTTAAATAGAGGTAGTCCTAGATAAAAATATTAGGAATCAAAGCAAGGAAAGTAGCATTGATGGAACGGGGGATCACACCTTCAGCGAAGAAATAAGATGACCAGCTGGAAGTTTTTGAAATCCCAACAATATTTTCTATATAAAAAGAATCCGGAAAGCCATAAGGCTTTAAAGGATAGGGGAGACCTTTTTTTGGGTTAGTGCGCGCCGACATGCTCAAAATTACCTTTTGAACTTCTTCCATATTAGGAGGGCTCGTAAGCATCTTATTATCTTCCTCTGTGACTAGAGAGGGGATGGTCTCAAGGATCTCATCTTCAAGCACCGAACCTTGAGAAGAAAGTAATGTATGAAATAAATTGAGAGCTTCCTGCTATATAGAGACAAGTTCTGAATTTGGTTCAAGGTGCTTATTCTCTATCTTTCTTCGTAAAGCAAAAGTTTTTCAAGGTTACTCTTGGCCGAATATAACGGAATTTTCTTATCAGCAGACCAACTCTGTTCAAGAGCAAATTGGCCTTCTTCATTTTCGGCATTTCTATATTCTGAAATAGTTCGCCAATTCAGTGCATTATTTGTCGAGTCAATCTTCCTGGAGAAGACTTGAAAAGGATTTCCCGAGCATGGTTGAGATCAATGTGAAAATCAGAATGCCGAATCCACATTCTTTGGAAACGAAAGACCCCAGGCCTGCGAGTATTATAATCTTCTAAGAAGATGACTAGAGGAGAGTGATCAGAGGATACTCTAGGCAAATGGTCAACTCTGGTGGAAGCATAACGGCTTTTATATAGAAGCGGGCAGTCCCCATTCAAAAGGATTCTATCTAGTCTGGCCCAGATACAATGTTGACCGGTTTGATTATTGCTCCAAGTCAATTTGCTGTCATTGAAAGCCTAATCAAATAATCCAAACGAGAAAATCATATCTTTAAAGCTCATCACTTCAATAAAGGCATTGAAGTCAGGAGGCCGACCCCCAAGTTTTTTCTAATGGATCCGCAATTATATTAAAGTTCCCCCTACTAGCCACGGGAAGTTAATGCAAGTCGATAGGTCCTTCAATCATCGAGTACACTATCGACTTCCCACACTTATCATGACAACATCACCGATCTTTGGCGCTTATGGGGGGCCCTATCATACACATGCACCACCAGAATCTTCATAAGAACTCTGGGGCGAGGGTCAAGGTGAACCCGGATTAACGATGAAAAGCAGTCAAATCAGTAGCAAAGGCACCAGGACGGACGGTTGGTTGAACCGGGCGATAGCTTCGCGATCGATAGCTCAGTGAGGTACGCCACCCGCCCTATTTCTAATGATAGATAGAAAAGGTGGGAGAGGGGCTGAGGGACGGCAAAGGTACAAAAATAAAAACTACATGACATACGTACGTTAAATGGTAGGCCCATTACGAACAATCATTAAGGCGGTCTCCAATCTCGCTCGGCTCGGGGCGATCACTTGAACAGGGCGGGATTGATCGATCTACATCAAAAATTCTGGCTTCCCTTCCCAGGAGCGCATCTACAGAATAAAGAGAGCACGCACCACACTCCTACTATACCAGGGCCTTTAGCTTTCACTGAGAAGAAGAGATTACTTCCAGCTAGCTTTTTTCTCTAACCCTAACCAATGAATGATAGGCCGGCTTAGGATAATTGAAAACGAATTCACTTTTAGTAATCAGAGGCAGGTCAGGGGCCGGCGGGCATGCCCCCAGCTTCTTAAGTTTGGGAATTGTGCCGGACCAATGCTACGAGCTTCCGAAATCCAATGGAATCTTCGTAAAGTCGATCATTACGAGTGTTACCATTCATTCGATTGGCAGGTCCAATCGATTCATAGCCTCTCGAGCACAACCCATATTCATGCAAGGATTGGTGATTGAGGATCCATACAGAGTTTTATGAAATATCTTAGAGATCAAGGAACAGATGCTTTCTTCAGGAAATATGAATACTTTATGGTAGGGACAAGAAATTTTTTGGCGTTGAATCGGGTCAGGAAGAACAAGTTGTTCCAGCTCCTGGGAAAAGATTCATCTTCCAATTTTCCCTTCCTTCCAATATTTTTTATTTTAGCTTCCCTCATTCCTTTTATTGAGCATAATGATGCGAATCGGGCTTGTTGTATCTAGCATACAGCGTCAAGCAGTTCCGCTTTCCCCTACCGATGATGTGCCGAGAAGTGCATTGTTGGAACTGGGTTGGAACTTAAGACCATAAGCTCTAGATTTGGGGGTTTCCGCTATAGCCGAACACAAGGGAAAGATCATTTTTTTTACCGAAAAAGATCGTTTAATCAGGTAACGAACTAGAGACTCAAAGAGAGATCAGAAGCAAAACTCGGCAAGGCAAGGAAAAGGCGGAATCCAGGTGCTACACTAAACTAGGCGTTACCTGGGGCCGCACGACTCAGGCAGACTCTCTACCCGTGCGCGTGCCTATTTCGCTTTAGGAGGTATCAGAGCGGAGTTTTGGGTAAAAACCTTTCGATTTCTGCTAATTCTCTTCTTATTGTACCATGTACATGACGATAGCAGTGGAGTGCTGTCAGCGGTGGCTGTTGTTAAGGAAACACTCAAGGATCGAGTGACCCAACTTGATGGCAAGGTCGACCATTTGGACGGACAAGTGTAGACTATGGCAGAAAGGCAGGGGAATCCGGAATCGTTGGTCACCAGACGCTCGCTAATGAGTACCGCATCTTCCCAGTGAAGTAGAGCCGTCTTCATGGGGCCTCAACGATCCCGGTGGCGATGTCCAAAGCGTGACGGACCGGGTCAAATTGAGGAGCTTGCTGTGGAGATAGGTTTCCAGTTCGTGAACCGAATGTCTCACCTGGCGACTCCAGACTTGAGTCCCGGAACCACAGCCATTCAACGGGATTTGAAATGCCAAGGCTCAAAGACCTCTGGGACATGGAACAGTACTTTAAGGCTGTTCGTGCCCCTTTTGACGACCAAGGCACAATGGCAACAATCTATCTCTCTGGGGATGCGAAGAATATTTGAAATGACTTTCGAACCATCACACGGATTCCGACCCAACTACCGTAAGAACAGAATGGAAGGGCAAAAAATGATTCTATGCACAGACGTGAAAGCTCTATCAATAGAAAGATTCTAGCTTCTTTTTATTTAAAGAGGAATGATTCCCTCGTCTGAGAACCGCCATTCACATACTATTCCTCCCCACTAAAAAGAGCGATTGAGAATCTCGAGAACCTAAACAAAAATGCAGAAGTGAGCATACCCTAAGGCTCTCCTCTCTCCCCCTTTTTTAGCCAACACCATCAACCCCATTTTTCACTAGGTCAAAGCCTAAAATCTGATGAATAGAAGGAAAGGAGATCAGAAAGATAGGCGAACGACTTGACTATAGTATAGGTCGGATGTTTTCGTGAGCAGTAAGCAGCAGATCTCCCCTTATTTTGGGAAAGCTGGTGGCCGCGTATGAATTCTTTCAAGGCAAAGGGCGGCTTGATTCGACATTCTTGTTTACTCTGATCCGGTCGAGGTGGTTTTCGTTTACCAGCATGTAGGTGTTATAAATTCCTATGACCGAGTCTTTCTGGCCCCTGTGAACATCTTTTCTTAATGTATTAAAGAGGGCCTCTCTAACCGGTGAAAAGTGGTGGGTGTCCACTAACGGCCATTCCTGGCTCGACTCCGATAACGCAATTCCGGGAGGAGTCGGTAGTTGGGCACTAGATCCCTTCAGACCTGGAGAATATGTGACGCTGGGTCGGGGTTTGGTGAACCAACTGGTCGCTCCTCTAGTTGAAGTATCGGGCCCTTTTTCCGTTGCCTAGGTTACACCTTCGGAATACCCCATAAGGGAATTTTTTCTACTCCCCCCAATCTTCACTTTACGCCACGCCGACTCCCCTTTCGTCATAAGGCGTGGAATTAGACCAAGGGGAATCTCTATAGGAACTAGTCCCTTATATTTCGCACATAGGAGATTGAGACACAGCCCCAGGGCTATGGGGAAAGATGTAGATCGATCGTCCTAGATAGACAACTACATAGAGGGTCTCTACTAGTCTATATATTCTTTGATTTCGTTCCCCCCGTAAGAAAAATATTACAACTTATGAGGTCTGCAAGTTTCACATCTAAGTAATACTCGATCCGATAGTTTACGATATAGATAGATACATATATATTTCTAAAGAACATTCTAAGAAAAGATATTAATAGATATCGGTAGTTGTCCGGTCGTACCCAAACAATAATATTCCAGAGGGAAATGCACCTAAGATCAAATATTTCGAGCCAGCTTCCGTAGAAAATTCAGACTTTCTTTTTGATGCTGCGATCACATAAAAACATAAACTTTGAGGCTCAATAGCTAAATACATGGCAATTGAATCATAAGCCGAGATCATAAAGAGCATACTGCGAGTAGTAAGTGGAATTAATACAATGGATTCAAAAGCATCAAACCTCTCTTGTTCGAAAGAATTGAAACACATCGAAATGGTACCAGCCGTACTTAATAATAGTAGGATTTGGCAGAAATATGTAAAATTGTCCCTCCTAAAAAGATTATTCCAGAATAAATGGGCAATAGTTAGGAGAGGTGCGCCAGCGGCGAGCAAAAGTTGGTTATTAGATACCTCAGGAAAGCCCGGCCAGAACCACACGTGCAAGTTTCCCTGCATGTGGTTCATCCGTGATAACTTCTTCGGATTTGCGTGAACTAGCGGACCGATCACTAAGTGGGGATGCTCCTTCCAGCATGAGCGAACCCTTTTGGAACTGATTAAGAATGGGCGGCACTATCCCAGCTCGGATCCAACTAGGTTCTATTGATCATGTCCCCTTCCCAACAGTTGTACCTTGTCTTGGGGCGTCTTTGGCTTTACGATAGAAAGATCGCCGGAGAAAGCCAGGTGCCATAGGTAAGCTCTATTTGGCCCGGAGCATTGATTTCCCATAACGAATAGGCTAGCTCTATCTCTCAATTACCTATCCTGTGCTCGAGAAGGTCCCTCAGTTCCTCGGCAGCACCTCGAGGTGCATTTAGTTGTCTTACATGAGACGAGGGCTATTCCCCACTCCATGGCATGACACCTTTCGCTCATCCATTCCGCCCGTCCAGACGCGATGCCCTTTCTCATTATCATCTACTGCCCTTTCTTTCCTCCCGGCTATTCACGCATGAAGATCGTCGTATGTATGCTCGACTTCGGTTGCCGGTGCTATAATAGGTAGAAGTACATTATGGCAGGATCAGTCACCCGGGCAAACAACCCTCCTCCAAGAAGAATTGTGCTATGCCCCCCGATCCCTATAGAGCGAAAGAGCTGCCTGGTGATCCCTAGGTAGCAGCACGTCCGGTCGTTAACTCCTCGTGCCGCTGCCGCCATTTCTAGGACCGACCGACGCCTCACCTGCACAGGTACCTACGTAGTGTAGTCTCGGTCGCACATTCAACATAGCGTTCGAACTCATGTGCCTTCCAGAACCAGGGGTATTCGAGCCTGCTGCGTACGATTAGCCAACCTTGCGACAGCAAAAGGATTAGACGTCCCCCCATGCTACGGTTCCCTGCGGTCCAAACCCGGTGTCGCTTTAGGTTAGGGAGCTGGACGATAATAGCTCCTCCGCATCCCAAAGCGCGCTGTCCTCCTAGGCGTGCAACACTAAGTAATCCAAGCCAACCCACATTACTGACTAACGGTGGATAATCATATTTCTTAGAGGTACTAAATACAACTCCATGAATGAGAAAAATGAAGGTTGCATTAATGATAAAGATCTCTGGGGAAACTGCTAAAAAAAGATTGAACATGTGGGAGGATCCGAACGAATTCTACTTTCATTTCCCCCGTATGGAGCACTGAGTTACTTACGTTACGGTCTTTAGCAGGCAGGCTGCACTCTAGGCGGCTAGGAAGGCTCGCTAGACCAGCAGCCAGACCAAGAATGAATGTGTAATGATGGTGATTCCACACCAGGCTCAATAAATAATTGAATGTAGAAAGGGGATCCTAAACAAAAAAGGAGTCCATGACCCCTTTTTAGAGCGTATAAGGGGAGGTCGAATTCCAAACCTTTTCTCTCGAGTATACCCATTACCAAAAAATATACGTCACTTTGGGACACATGCGCATAGCCGCCGCGCGTGGCTAAAGGTCAACCAAAAAAAAGAGCTCAAACTCTTTTTTTATTTTTAGTTCCACTGAGAAAGTCTTTTCTTATAAAAGACGCCACTCTACGAGGGAAGATGCAGATAAAAGGCCAATAGCCTGATGTCAGCTTCTACGCCATAAGCTTTAGATCTATCAACGAATAATAAACATTTCATAAGAAAAGAAATTTTTTTTGTTTAAATCTCAAAGAAAGGTATAGGTGAAATTTGGAACAGTCATTTCAATCTTTTTCTTCCAATTCTAAGAAAGAAAAATCCGTCAATAAATGACGAACTCCATTATACAGATAGGACAGGGCTAAGGCAGTAATCTCGACGGAGATTAGGATGAGCTTTGATGAATAAAAGAAGAATTGGTAGAAATTCTCATAGGTGAAGCAAATCAAACCAATTTTCAGACAAAGAAGATAAAAAAAGAAAAGTATAGTGGCTAGGAAAGCTCCGGAGATTCTATGGGAAATTGAAAACGTCGAAGTAAGCTGTGGCTTATAAATAGGAAGATGAGGAGATAAGGGGCGAAGGATATTCATGATATTCGGAAAGATTTATGTTCATTCGCTCTGCTCGCAGAGCGGTATACCAAAAAAAAGAAGCGACTACCTTACTTAAGCAATTCTTCTTATTCTTATTCTTTCTTAGTTGAAGTTCCTATATTGGTTTTTTCTTTCTTTTATGAATGTTATAACTCTTAATTCTTTGGTAGCGGACCTCTTTGATAGTTCGACCGTTATCCCCCGTCTAACTCAACTATTTGACTGTACGGCTATTGTGATTGTGAGAGAAAGGACGGATGGCGCCTTCCTTTACCATTTGGCGGTTGAAAACAAAAGTGCTTCCAGGTACATGGCTGTTAGGCTCATCCAAGGCGTATTTACGGAAGTAGCAGGGAACTTGACCGTCAAGTTTGAAAAAAGCTGGCCAAGCCTGTGTCACTTTCTTACGTTAGGAGAAAGGGAGATCAAAGAAGTATGGGGCCGATACGCGAAGGATCAAATCATAGAGATAGCGGATCTTAAGAGGCGGAAGAAAAGGAACCTCGGCAACCCAGAGATCGCGGAGTCCGCGCCCGTGCCGAAAGTGAAGAAGCTTTCCTCTCCTTTCAGTCGAGCATGCCCGCCCTTTAGCAATTCCCTTCCCTTACTCTAGGGCTTTTCTTCTCTTCTTCTCTAAGGGCAGTGAAAGCCATCTGATATAGGGCTTTCTCCTGTAATCTGTCTCTCGATAAGAAGCTTTCTTTTGATCCGGGTTAATCTCGTCTTCTTGAAGAATTATGGATTCCTAAACCTAGTAAGGGAAAGCGATTCTACTCCAATTGCATTCATCAGTCGGATGAGAGTGAGAATAGAAAGGAAGCCGGGAGGAAGAATGGAGTATAGCATTACCTCTAGAGTACAACCCGGAGCCTTCTTTTCATAAACCCTACTCCTGCGCCCTTCAATCCCATATCTACTACTTAGTCAAGACCTTAACTACTTCTATATCTTAGAAGAACCCTGCTCTCTGATCGACATTTTATAGTCTGCATATCTATGGAAAGAGGAAGCTAGGAGAGGATTCTAAACAATTCTATCGAGCCGAACAACAAAAAGAGAAAGATAGAATACCTTTCTTAGCTAGCCTAGCGTGCTAGAAACCTACAGGGAACAAGAGCCAGATCGAAGACATTCCTTTCATTCTTTTATACCCCTCTCTTCTTAGTTGCTCCTCTTTCTAGGGATCTAATGGTCGTAGACCACCTTCTTGTGACTATGTTGAAGAATTCTTTCCCCCCTTTGAGTTCTCGAGTGAAAGGGTCCAAGCCATAGGAAAATATCCAATTTCTCTCGCAATATATCTAGTTTATCCTGAAGCAGCATTTCTCGAAGTAGCATTCCAATAAGTAGAGGATGAAACCCTTGCTTGTTTATCCCGACGAGGGTTTATGAATCACTCAAACGAGCCTTTCTAGCCGCATCTGAATCGGCATCCCTATCCATATGTTTATGCGCAGGGGCATCCAAATCCGAATCTGTAGAATCTATTGGGGAATCCCCATCCGCACCCGAATTGGCTAAATATAGTATAGTGGGTCTTGTTCCGATGCGGGAAAAAATCTTTTTAAAGGGCATCTCGGCGAAAGAGGACTGAGAACCATAAGGCTAGCGCCAAAATGCTAGCACAAACTGCTCCCACAGACACGCATGATAAGGGGGTGTGGGGATAACCATGCCACCACTTTTACCAGATATGGGTCCGGACGACCCAAGAGCCCGCCACTAGAATCCAACCCTTAAGAGGCTAAGGTCCAAGGGGCTACCGCAGGAAGTCAGCTTCACCTGTAACCTTAAGGAATACAGAAAGTTACCCGGAATTCCTAGCAAGGACTTTGCCTGCTATTCATTCCTAAATCCCTTTCACCCTTAACTAGCTAACTCGATGGGACGTCAACAGCGGGAATGCCAAATGCAAGACCTGGACCTGGTTCACGCAGTCAAGCATTAAAGACCTCTTTCTCTTCGGGAGCTTTCATAACGGCTATAAAGAATGGGTCTTTCCCCTCGTGAAAGGCTATTGGGATCGATCCCTTCAACCCTCATTGGCATGGAAGGTCGCAAGAGAAAAGAAAACTTTTCTTCTTAGCAGCTTTTTCAACCTACCCAAGGTAAGGAAGTAAAGCAACCAATAGCCTTTTTACCTACTATGCCTTTCACCGGGTGAGCAAAAAGTAGTTACCTTTAGCCCGGTCTTCCTTATTAATTATTGATAAGGCACAGGGGAAGCATCATCCTTATAAGACTGTTGCTAAACAAAAGCAATTCTTTTTCACATTCAACCATGAGAGGGCAACTTGAGCAATCAAAGCTACACCCTCTTCCACTGCTGACTATGAACAGTTGACAGCTAATGATTTCTACTTTACTAAGCCAGTTCGCTAAGTTAAGGTCCATGCTTGAAACGAAAAAAAAGAGGAAGGGGAAGGGGTCGCCCAAAGCTGTGGAGATAAGGTGGAAGATAAAAAAGCTATATTTATAATAATAAAGAGAATCTATTCAAATTCATATTAGAAAATGGGATTATCAACTATACTTGACTGGAAAAACCAACCAATCTACTCTCCTTTTTTTGGTCTCCCCCCTGTAACTTGATAAATCATAAGAGAAGAAGAAATCGTTGCGTAGAAAGTCTTGCTTACTATCTCCTCCATCTAAGTTATGTAAGAGGAAAAGAGCGAAAAGCTTACTTTTAGGTAGTGGCCTAAGCGCTAAGAAGCTCCAATCATGCTACTCAGACTATATGCTTAACACATGCAAGTCGAACCTTGGTTTTCGGAGTTCAAAAGAGAAGGGGAAGAAGCGGGGTAGAGGAATTGGTCAACTCATCAGGCTCATGACCTGAAGATTGCAGGTTCGAATCCTGTCCCTGCCTAATCAGTGGAACATTGTTCACCGGGATAGAAGGCCGGTCCCAACCCATCTACAAAATGGGGCTAGTGTTCAGTCTTGGTTGGTTCCACCTCTTTGCAGGGTGATGACACCAGTAGCTGTTACGCATAGATGACCATTTCTTAGACTATTGAATTCCAACTTAGAGCTCCTCTCCTTACAGTCAAGTGGCTTTCACTCCTTCTACTCTAAACTACTGTGTACCTATTTTCCGCTTTTCATAGTCAAAGTCAAAGGTTTGTTGGTGGCAAGATCGGCATGCCTTCTAGTTGTAGTTGACTTTAAGCGCACCTGAACTACCTATAGTCGTCTATTTACGGGCTTGCACTCAATAGTCAATCAATTCATTTTTCCGCTTTCTATCACACGCTTTAACTATTTGTTTATATAGTGTGTGAAGTCTAACTAATGGAAAGTGCCTATGAATTAGTTCCAAGAAAGCGGCCGTTCACGTCAGGAATAGAGGCCGTTAAGGATGTACTTGCTTTTCCTTTTTTTCATCGAGATTGGGTTGGTGTTCAGTGTACCGCTTGTGACACCTATGCTTTGCAAGCCTACATAGGGTACAAGATCGAAAAGAATGCATTGGATGGATGCCCGGGCATTGAGAAGGAAGGACGCTTTCAGAGGTGAAAGGCCATGGGGAGATACCGTCTGTGATCCATGGATCTCCGATCGGGAAACCGTATCCAAGCTCCGTGGCTAGTCTGCGCTCTTTGGACTTTTCAAACTTAGTGAACTGAAACATCTTAGTAGCTAAAGGAAGGGAAATCAACCGAGACCCCGTTAGTAGCGGCGAGCGAGAGCGGATTGGGGGTTTGAAGAAAAAAGGGGCTTTCTCGCTCAAAGCCTATTCTCGAGGCACTCTTTCTCTTATAGCGGAATTCCCCTTCACTTGCCAAACCTTCTTCTTCCTGGTCCTATCGAACCAGACACTGAATACCTGGCCTTACCCAAGTCTAGTTTTGAATCTAGTCTCGGCATCAATCCGTGAAAGCCTTCAAGCTCAATCCCTTCCTTCTAGCCTTCCCCGCTCTTTGGGATAGCAGGAATACTAAAGATCGTGGCATCTCTCAGTTCCTTTAGCGCAAGACATTACTTAACAACATTACTTATATAGTTATAGTAAATCCCTTCTCTTCCTCAAGCTAGTACCAAAAAGCCTATTCCGAAAGCCGTCTTTCAATGCATGTGCCCCAAAAGAGGGCTAGGTTCAAGGGTACGCACCTAGTAGCTGCGAGCCTAAGATCAAAGGCAGTTCCAAAAAGGAGTTCCCTATTTCCAGCTTGATAAAGTAAAGTCTCAGTGCCAGTTGTAAGGTTAGGAAAGCCAGGTATGATGAAATCCTCTTTTCGAATAGGAATTGATTCGATCTTATTATTATAATATGAAGATTCAACTAAATATACTATTTTTCAAGAAGGAATCGCCATCACCAGTGGAAGTTGAACCCGGCGATCTCTTCCTCCTGAAGTATGGAAAAAGGAAGAAAAAGCAGTCAACCACAGGGAAGGAAGGAGGTATAGCTCAACTTTCTTGCCTCTTCCTCAATCCAGTAGCGAGGTTTCAACGAGTTCTTTGTACGCGTGTAACGAAAAGTATATATACTTTTTATCCCGAATTCCCTATTACTCTCGGTCCTTGTTCTTGGTCTCTGTGAAAGATCCAGTCGATGGGAATGAATCCATGTTCAAATCTTATTACCGGGTTCGATTACGGGAAGGAAATAGAGAAGGTAAGGGACCGCTTTCCTTGTTCAAGCCGGTATTGTTTGAGTAAGTAGTAAGTAAGTGAGAAGTGGTGAATTGGCCAGGAGGAATAAAGCTTATTTCAAGTACTAATAAAAGCATTCATTACAAACTCTTGTGATCACTTATCCCAAGTATAGGATGTTTTCCCTGAGCCTGTCTGTGTTGAATACGCTTTTTCCGTGTAGAATAGAGATTCTCTCTAAGGTTGATAGAATATACATTTTCTTTCTGATTAAAGGTTGTCCAAAGAGGACTAAGAGACAGATGCTGTGCTTGCAAGTAAGCTTCAGCCAAGCATCAGATAAACCAAGTTCGGGTTGGGAAAAGGGCTATTTACCCCAGCAATATAGAATAATTATTACCCCCAGCACATCCCCAAATGAGAGCATCGTCTTTACCCCTAGAAAAGGTGCGATGTAATTTCCTGGTTCGATTACATTGCTCGATGTAATTGAGTCTTAAAGGGTAATTGCATAAGTAATCTCTTTTCTTATGAGAACTACGAATCATCCTCATGAATAAGCTCTACTCTACCTTAAGGAGATGTGGAGGCAATAGGTCCCGTGCAGCTTTAACTAACTCTACTCCTCTATACGCCTATCCTTTGGTTTAGTAGGCCAGGTCCTCCAGCCTTCCATTAGCTTTCGATTTAGTTTGCATTCAAAGTCTTGGAATGCGAGCTTATGTGCTTTCAGGTATAGGCACCATTCGCCTGACTTTCTTGAAGTCCTAGGATTCTCCCCTAGTATTCCATTCTCTCCCCCTCTCGGCCTTGCTTTCATTCCTGTCTCATTTGAAATAGCTCCTAAGGCAGGGAGTCTTCTCGAAGCTGTCTAAGTCTTGTAAGGCTCCTCTATCTATATATAGAGAGGTCATGGTATGGAGGGAGGATTTCTACGCGCAACATCATGGTTGGGGTATTCCTCCTTCTTTTAAAAGAAGACTAGAGGACGAAAGAAGAAGCTCTTACATCGGATAAAGCCTAATTCCACTGTCCTTTGAAGATTGGAAGATAGTGAAGGCCGACTTCCTTTTTAAAGATCACTCAACGATGTGGCAAATCCCCTTTTTTAAGTCTATGAATTGGAAGCAGGAAAGACTCTTCTTGAAAGCGAGTTCAGTGGCTCTCTGGTGAGGGGCACGAACGGTATAACATAGTTGCCACGAAGACACTTTTTTTTTCTCTTTCTGTTTTTGAGGTCTGATCCGAAGGTAAACTCTAGACACATAGCACATGCGATTGATGGCTTTTGGATCGAAGGAGAAGCTAGGGTTCAAAAGGGCCAATGAAACTGCTAGTGGACTGACTTTCTAGGCCTTCTCTCTTGCAAATGAACTAAAGGCTAGGCGCCTCAGGGAAATGTATAGTGCTGTGGGAGTCCGTTCACCTTTAAGTGGAACTGTTGTGGCGGGGAATGTCACTAGTTGTGATGCTTGCTGCTCTGGTTCCCTTTCGCACCTCTTACAACACAAGAAAGAAGGTGAGAGTAAGCACGACTTTCTTCTTCTCTTAACTATATCCTAGTTAAGAGAAGAAGAAAGTCTAGCCGGAATAAACTTTTTTACCTAAGCAATAAACTACATGAAAGCAAGCAGAGGAAACGGAGAGGTACTTGAGAGAATGGAGGGTAGCGGCCCCTAATCGAACGCAAGGAAGAAGAGTGGGTTCCCCTAAGTAGTTGGAGGCGTCTTCTTTGAACTCAAAAACAATTTCACTTGAATTCTTCCTGTGAGTGAATCCTATCAACTAGACGCTTCCGAAATTGCGTAAGTAAAGAGAAAGAGATTCGCTCCTTTTGTTCCCAACAGGGCATCAATTTGGAACTGGAATTATCCACAGCAGATCCGAAAGCTTTAGAATTTGCCAGAGAACGATGGCCAGCTGAAGGTATGGATGAAAGAAAGAAAAAAGCTTTTCTTATTTCAGTGAAGCTTAAGCTGTCTTGTCTTTATGTGCATTCCTTTTATTTAAGATAGCCTGCAATCCAAGGGAAGGATCTCAAGTCCGAGTGGAAGGCTATCCCACAATCCTTCATGAAAACCTTCTTTAAAGCCTATATCGTGTCGTTTAAGGCACAGTAACCATCTTCCATGTTAGATTCATCGTTGGACCTTGTTACCGTGCCGAAAAAGACGTTATAGCGACCATCCTGGGCCTTCCATGATTGTTGACCTGTCTCGGACCGGGGAAGACGTTCTTCAAGACAGGACATACGGTACAGAAAGGATCATCTAAGGATCTTGTCTGGACGGAGATGTGTCTTTCCTAAGCAAGACGGTAACAAAACAATAAAGACTTTTAAGAATACATAAGACCTTCTTAGGAAAGTCTCTATCCTTCTCTTACAGTCAATCATTCCTAAAGTCAAGACATTGAAGACAGTAAAGGGGAATCTGCTATCTGATTGCCCTGTAGGCCCCATCTCCATTAAAGTATTAGCCAGTGCTTCTTTCCGCCGATTAGATCTGTGGAATCCAACCTTAAAGGGAAACTCCACTCTATGAATCCTATAAGAAGAGAGGTTGCCCGGGACAGGGAGAACCTTTCCGGCAGTACAGATTCCATATCCAAAATGCTCGGAAGGAACCTTCGATATCCAATCCCGCGTGGAACCTGCCCTAAGAGCGGTTTTCGAGACAAAAATTGGTCATTCTGTGGATCCGAGATAGAACTCCGGTCCTGCAACTCCTTCCCTTGATAGCCTTGAGTTGTTGGTTACACCGCACCGAAAAAGCACTCTCTGGGAAATCCGGATCTTTCTCAGCAGGGACAGTACCAAGGATATCAGGGTTAGATAGCTTTTTTTTCTCTGGCAGTCTAAAATCTTTCCAATCAATCGGGAAAGCCTATACCCGAAAGAGGGAAACCTTCTGTTTGCTTGCCATTGCAATATCGGAAACCGCAGGAAAGAAAGCCCCGGCCTGGTATTTTATTTTGACCGGCAGAAGCTGAACCCGAACCAAACCCTAAGCAAAGAAGGGATGTGCCTTAGTTCAGTCTCGAGGACGGGATAATAGGGGCGTAGCACCGAATATGTCGGAGTAGTCCCACCCAGTAGATGGACAAGCCAGTAGTACCAATCAAGGAAGCCTTGAACTCTAAAGCTTTCTTTCCTGATGGGGACTAAGAAAAGGAGACGAATATAGCTAAACAGCTGCAGCTGAAAGAACGAAAAGCCAAAAGTCAAGGTGCATAGTGGTCTTTTCAAGAATAGGGGAGTACAGAATAAGGGCTTTGCAAGACAAAAGAGAATCCGCTGGAACTACGGACAAGGATATTTTACTCAATTCCCCTCTTACTATTTTAAAAAGCGGAAGAAAATGAAATTCCACCAGTGTGTATGTAAGACAACCTTAATTCTCTATGTTCAACGCTTTGGGCAAGCCAGAGCAAGACTTCTCTGTGGGAATACCCGGCTATCTCCTACTTTAAATAGAGAAAATCCCTGGAATTCTCTGATGCCGGGGATTATGTCTAAAAAACTTCGTATTGCGATCTCCGCTGACGATCGTTCTTTTCTTTTCATAAGATCTATTCTTGGGCTAGAGCGTTAATATAGCTTTTCTCTTTTATATGGGATAGGGCTTTGGAGAACTCCTAGAATGGGATTCCCCTTATGTGATATCCTAACTAGTACCAGTCTAACTAAGAGTCATCTGCTAGGCCAGCTTCCTGTGAGTAAGCCAGTGCTAAAGAAGAGGGCTAAGGAAAAGCTAAAAATTCATTGGGATAGATGCAGCGCCAATTAATTTCCGCCAATTTCCGCGGTGAGTGCTAAGTACTTCGATTAATAGTTTGCAGGATTTCTAGAATAGGAATAGGCTTTTTCTTTAGAGTAAGACTCTTTGCTTGCTTCTTTCGGCCAGCTCAGCGGATGAGTGGCCGTATTCGACACCTCTTTCTCTTACGTCTAGTGCGCTATTTGAGATAGTTGAAAAGGGGTGTAGCGATAGAAAGTTTTGAATCAATAATTCCTCAAATGTCATTGCTAGTACGTTTAATACAGTTACTGCTATACCTTAGGCCTCAATTAGCAGTCGTAAGGCCGATATGTCTTCATCCCGAAATAAGTAGATGCGGAATCTTGTCTGTTTGAAAGGTAACTTGAATTAGCAGTCGGACTGTGAACCATTGTCACTCGTTAGGCCTCCCAATATAATTGATTTGAAGGAGTGAAAGCCACTTGACTGTAAGGAGAGGAGCTTAAAATCAATATCTTGGGGAAAGGCCTCTACTCTACGAACCAAGTCTTTCTGACGAGGCACCAGCTTTCTTTTTTGATCCCTGAGTAGCATTTCCTTTCACTGAGATATGGGCGGATGCTTTAACATAGGCGGATGTGGGACACAGAAAGAATAGATTCAGGTGCTCCTGAGTCAAGAGATTCTTCTCCCTAAGTAGCATTCTTGTAAGTACAGAATGGATTCTCCTATCTCTGAAAAGATAAAGCTAAAAGCAATCTCTGGTATAGATATTGATATTGACCCGCCTCTACGGGAGGTGGGTGGGGATCAAGAGAAGCAAGACCGGGCACATCATACTCTTCAGGGATTGTGTCATGTCAATTTTCATAGTGAATTTCTTGCGTATCCACCCTGAAAGCGAGAGCTCGAGGTGGTGGGAAAGGAGAATCAACAAGATAGGATGCTCTGTCCCAACTAACAAGAGTAGGAAGATTCCAGCTTTGAATCTTGTGCTTGACAGTGATCATTTCTGCCACGTCGTAACAGTCTTTAGTGCTTTCTGTTTCAATGGTTTGGAACCCTTCTACTTTCTTTATTATATCGGGGAATTTTTTCTCTTGGTCCGCTAACTCCATAAAGGGCTGGTGGGTGGGGGTAGAGCCTCTAGCGCCAATGTCGATGAATCAAAGGTGTCTGTTTATGGTATGGAATAGGAAGAGCAAGAATGGAACCGCTATCGCTTGTCCTATCATCCGCGATGAGCTTCTTTCATTCGTCAGTATGGGGTAGGTAGAGTCCTTTGCTCGTATGCTTGGCATTACTATAGTCGCACCAGTCTTCCTTCCTTTTTAGTGCACATGAAACGGAAACCCTAATAGAGACTACCCACACGGTGATCAAAACTCTTCCTTCTCTGCTTCACTGTCAATTGATTGGCGCATGAACGAAGCTGTAACGGAGCATGTACGCGACGATCAAACACGGCTTTGCCAGCTGCCTGTGATAGGAAAAAGAAAACTTGATCAGATAGTTCGTGCGGGGCATTTCCCACCTCGCCTTTGATCTTTCCCTTGCCGTGTAGGTAAAGCTAGAAGAGCCTCATTGGCCCGACAGCTGACAAGCAAACCTTCCATTCTTATGTTTACATCACTTCTCTCTTTCTCGCATTGACCGGACAAAGGTTTCAAATGAGCATCCCATGGGGCAGCCATAGCTTGAACCTTCCTTCTCGCAGTCAGCTATATAACTCAGGCAGCAAAGGTTCGAGCAGGATGGCGGTTAGTCTTCCTCGTCTCTTTCGGGTGGGCGGCGGGAATAGCTCTTCTAGCATCAGCATGGATTGACCAGAGACTGGGAGTAGTCGTCATCTTTTTCCATAGTAGTCATCCAACAATAAAGGGAAAGACCACTTAGCGCAGTGGAATAGGAAAGAGAGCGTCGAGCACAGCTTTCGTGTCACCAGAAATCCTTTTTCATTTATTGGGAGACTGAATGAAAAAGGCTTTGTCAAGCAGGCATGATTGTCACGTCGATCGACAGTTGAGAAATACTATCTCCGGGGCCCTCACTTTAGGGCTATCTTTCACCGTTGACAGACATGGTTCAACGTGCCAGCTACGCTTCCTCTTCTAGAACAGTGACAGCCTAGTCTGATTCCCCCTTCCGAAAGTGCCACAGCTCCTTCTATCACAACCCCTGAAAACTGGGCATTCGAAGCATCAATCTCATTCTATGCTCTATGCCATCTTCCTTATACTTGTAGGGGGCCACCCACCCTTTCCCCTTTACCCTCTCACTCCCTAAGGAATGAAAGGCCACATCTAAGCCCAAACCACTGGAATACGAATGAGATCTAGAATTACACCATATAATAGTACATGG